>NC_057814.1:176260313-176264168 GCF_018294505.1 Triticum aestivum
CCCGGTACGAGCCCGCACCGGCCCGATTACTTTTGTACGCTGAGGGTATACACGTATTATACGTGGGCGTTTCGGTTTCCCTTGTCACGTGCCCGTTGTCACGTGCGGCGGTCGTGGGCTAGCCACGCGCCACGCCACGCACGAAAAATTCCAAAAACGTCCCATCCTATAAGAAGGGAGGGGAACCACCATCGGCCGCATCCGCCCACCATTTCCCCCCAAATCGGCTCACTCCCTCCTCCCTCCTTGGCGCATCGTCTCCCCCTCGTCTCCATCGCCCCGCCACCTCACCTACTCGCTCAACCCCACCGCCTCCCTCTCTCCAGCGGGTTCTCTCAGGCTTCGATGGAGCAAGGTTGTGGCGTTGCCGTCGCTGCGCACGGAGATGTGGTCGAGAGCGCGGAGACCGCGGCAGATGCCGTCCAAGAAGTGGCCGCCGTCGGCGGTGCGGGAGATGCTGCATCCGCAGTCGCTGGATCGGTCCCTGCGGCAGCGGATCTGGTGGCGCAGGGGGTGGTGGGCTCGGACTCCGTCGTGGCAGACCTGGTGGTGACGGCGTCTGGCGGCGCACTGGATGTAGGTGCGGAGGCGAGCGACAAGCAGGTGGTGGATGTGGTAATGCTTCTCGTTCCCCTTCTTTCATACTTGTAGTAGATTAGCAGAAGATTTAGTAGATGGGGTTTTTTATAGTAGATTTGTAATTGATTGCGGCACCCCCTTCTACTTGTTAGGGTTATTTGATTGAATGGCGAACCCAATTTCAGAGTTAGGGTTTTTTCTAGTTAATTCGTGCTTGAATGCTAGAGACATCATAATGAGAGTTAGGTTATTTATATTAGAATCTGGATTGCCGCATGTGCTCAGATTCTGTTCTGTGCTGTATATTTTGTTAGATTTGTTGTGCATATTCCCTCAGTGGGCCACGGCAGGGGCTGAGCAGCCACCCAGTGTGTCTATTAAAGTTGATATTGTAGAAATGAGGTTTAAATCCTACTTTGTGTGACAGAAGTGTATCAGTTAATTGTTGAAATGAACACAGTATGTTTAACTAGTGCGCAATTTCAAAATAGTTAGGAGCTTCACTTCATTATCCATAAACTAAAATTGTAAGGTTTTATTTTTGATCTGTAGGATTGCTGTACTTATAAAGTAAACCATAAGTAGATTTGCTAGACATGCAACTATGCCAGATGACCAGGTCATATTAAATTTATGTTGCATAACTCCATGAATGAATGTCATATGAAATAGTTTCACACCTAGCACCAAAAATTGCACTAAGATTTCCTTTCCTGAAGCTCATGGCATTACAATATACTATCCAATATAAGGTTCAGATTATAGGGCAGCTGATGCACCACTATGTACATTACATGAGCCAGATGAAGTAAATGCAATTACTTGTTGTCAACCAATGTACTACTTCCATTAATTGGCAGACCTGAGCACTCACAAAATTATTGTTGGTGCCCAGTCTGGCATTATAGTTTGAAGGACCACAATCAGCATGATCTAAAATTTTAGTTTGACCAAGCTATCATTGTAGAATGCTTGACCTTTGGATAATTTGAGGTCAAAGTAACATTTTAGGTTATTAGAAGCACATTGCAGATTGCTTGACCTTTGCATACTATGTTATATGTAGTTAGTAGTATAATTGAATTAATTACTTCTATTGCAGAATGAGGAAGCTGCTGGCAACAAGAGGAAGCCGGACATCGCTGGGTTCGACGACCCGTCTGATTCTGACGACGACGAGGAGGTAACCCCAAGTTGTTTTTGGTCTGTTTATTAATCTGTCTGAGATGTTGTTTGTTGATGATGCCCTATATGAATGCCTCTAAATTGGAATGTTATATAGTTTATTCATTCATATCATAAAGTTGTGTTGTTTGGTCATTAATTAGCTCTAAATGGCATATCTGTGGTCTTTGATCATGAAACCATATCTGAATGCACATAAATGGAAATATTGTGTTGTTTGTCCATTGAATTATTCTAAAATGGAAAGTTTTGTTTACTTTCAATTAATTCCTCTCAAAGTTGTGTTGTTTGTGCATTAATTAGCTGTAAATGGGATATGTGTGATGTTTTTTCATGAAACCATATATGAATGCATATAAATGGAACTATTCTGTTGTTTGTCCATTAAATTCTTCTAAATGCAACTATTCTGGTGTTTGTGCATTAATTAGCTGTAAATGGGCTATTATGTTTGTTTGTTCATTAACGGGCAAGTAAATGGCAATTATTTGATGTTTGTTAATTACATTACTCTAAATGGTAAGTATGTATTTATGCAAATCATTTGTATGTGCAGTACAACTCTGGAGATGAGGTGGAAGAGTGGAACCACAAGTCCTTCATTGAGCATGAAGCCAACAAGATTAGGGAGAAGGGGAAGGCGGCGTACTACAAGTGGGGCAAGTTCAGGTGCCCATACTGCACCACTAAGCCAATTCCCAAGGATGGGCGGTATGAGCACCTTATGTCCCATGCACGCGGTGTAGCGACGAGTGGGAATGACGTGAAGATCAGGGCAGAGCATGCAGCCCTCCTAAAGGCTATGGGTCCCATCTAGTCACCCTCTGTGAAGCTGGTAGTGGTACTCATCATCAATATAGTTGATGATGTTTAACTTTTGCGCTAGTATGGTTGTGAACTGTGAATCTGGAAGGTGGAAGTGTTTGTGAACTGTTAAGTAGTATGGCAGACTCTTAAGTAGTATGGCAGACTCTTAAGTATGGCAGAGAGTTAATTAATCTAGTATGTCTCTGAAGTATATCAACTGTCTAGATGCAGGTCAGCTATGCTTTGCTGCAGTGTTTATATTCTGATGCTGCAATGATCACAGTAGGTGCTTCAATGTTGCTTGACTGATGAGACATGCTGCATACAGTGGGCATGTGCTTGGTAATGGTGTGTGCAAAGAACAAGCCTTATCTACATAGGATAGACAGTAAAAAACATTGACTTGAGGTTTTCATAAGTTAGCATGATCGAATCTTCCATTACAAATATATTATTAAATTTAGAAAATGTTGAAAATCATTTTTTGTCAATGTTCTTAAGTTAGCATGATTGAATATTCCATTTCAAATATATTATAAAAATTGGAAAATGTTGAAAATCCTTTTTTGTCAATGTTCATAAGTGAGCATGATTGAATATTCCATTTCAAATATATTTTTAAAATGAGAAAATGTTGAAAATCCTTTTTTGTCAATGTTCATAAGTGAGCATGATTGAATATTCCATTTCAAATATGTTTTTAAAATTAGAAAATGATGAAAATCTTTTTTGTCAATGTTCATAAGTTAGCGTGATTGAAACTTCCATTTGAAATATATTATAAGAATTAGAAAATTTTGAAAATCTTTTTTTGTCAATGTTCATAAGTTAGCAAGATTGAATCTTCCATTTCTAATATATTTTAAAAAGTGGAAATTTTGGAGGTGGTCGATAAAATCACCGCCTTCTGGAGGGACCATTTGGTCAAACTTACATGGTGATTTTTTGCAGTCAGTCTAGAGGGCATTATAAATTCAAAAAAAATTCAAAAAAATGTAAAACCTTGGAAAACTAGCTTTGTTTGTGCAAGAGATCATGTGTGCCAAAACTGAGGTGATTTGGAGGTGGTCGAAAAAATCATCGCATTCCGGAGGGGCCATTTGGTCTTTTAACTTAAGCCAGTTTTTGAACATACGTGATTTTTTCCACCACCTCCAAATCACCCAAATTTTCTTGTACATGGTGACCCACATGTGCCAAACATGGCTATGGAAGAAATTTTGGAAAAATAATACTTTACAATGCCCCCTTGAGGTATAGACCGATGTTTTGACCAGTCAGTCT
>NC_057814.1:176264990-176275223 GCF_018294505.1 Triticum aestivum
AATAGTACTTTACAATGCCCCCTTGAGGTATAGACCGATGTTTTGACCAGTCAGTCTAGAGGGCATTATAAATTCAAAAAAATTCAAAAAAATGTAAAACCTTGGAAAACTAGCTTTGTTTGTGCAAGAGATCATGTGTGCCAAAACTGAGGTGATTTGGAGGTGGTCGAAAAAATGCCCGCATTCCGGAGGGGCCATTTGGTCTAACTTAAGCCAGTTTTTGAGCATACGTGATTTTTTCCACCACCTCCAAATCACCCAAATTTTCTTGTACATGGTGACCCACATGTGCCAAACATGGCTATGAAAGAAATTTTGGAAAAATAACACTTTACAATGCCCCCTTGAGGCATAGACCGATGTTTTCAGCACTCAGTCTAGAGGGCATTATAAATTAAAAAAAATCAAAAAAAACAAAAACTTGAAAACCATATGGGCAATGAAGAACTTTGGAATGCGAACATTTTTTCGCAATTTGCAACTTTGTAGAAATCCTGAATTACTTTCAAAAGGAAAAATAGAAAACAGAAAAAATAAAAAGGAAAAACGAAAGGGGCTTCCCGCCCCTCACATGGGCTGGCCTTAAGGGCGCACGAGGGAGGGCGGGTGCACGCTTCCTTGGTTTCGGGCGTGTTGGTCGTCATATAGGATCGTATGCCCGTCCCCATTCCACGTGGGGACGTGGCGGTCGTGCACCTCCTGCGGTTTGCCATCAATTGCTATCGGTCTCACAAGTGGGTCCCCTTGTCATCCACACAACCACGCCACCACATGTACCACATTTTTCTTTCTCCCCGTCTCGACCACTCCACATATTTCTTTCTCCCCTTCTCGACCAGCGCCGCCGCCGCCGCCATCTCCTGACGACCCCTCTCTACGCTGCCGGTGCGCGGCCGCCGCCAACTCCGGCAAGTACGTGAGATCTCCCCTCTTCTTCCCTTCCCCAACCGCGTCTCCCTACGGAGGCGGATCTGAGCCGATTGGCTGTTGCCGGCCGGAGCTCATCGGATCTCTCGATGTCATGTCTGATCTAGATTCATGACGTGCCCTCGCATATGGCTTTGTCCACGGTTTGAACCTTTGGATTCAATCCAAAGGTTGAAAACGGTTTGGACTGGGTTGGATGACGAGCATGTATAGTTCGGTTTGGTCTAGATTAGTTTTGATGTGTGCCGTGGATTGGACTGGTTTTAGTTTGGATGCCGAACTATTCCCAGGTTTAGATGAGACGGGCATTGCCATTGACAGTATAGGTTATCACTATGATTTATTATATGTATGATCTTTGTATTGTACTATGTACAATTCAACTTAGAGTTCAACATGTTCTGTGTAGAATGGAGGAAGCACCATGTGGACGCTGCAACTCACGGTGCCGGACCAGCCTTTCTACTGCCACGCTGTTCAGCATCTACTTCCAGCCTTCTTTTGTTGTTGCAGCGGTAACAATTTATATGAACCTTCTGACAGTACATTCTTTTTTTTGCTATTTCCACTAATGTATTGTGTCTGTTATTTGTTTTTATCTTACACAGATCGTACCATGCAATGTGAGATTGGCATTCAATGAGCTCATCGGAGACACCGTGACCTTCGACGCTCTTGAGGGCCCATACACTATGCAGGTCGAGAAGGGGCGAAAGATAACCCAGATAGGAGGAGATGATTGGGATCGTTTCATCGCCCGCATGCGTCTTAGTGGGGGTGAATTGATCTGCTTCTCCTTCAGAAGAGATAGGCCCAGGATTTCTGTTATCTATCTAAATTTGATTCCGGATAGTGAGGATGAAGTTCATGAGGAGGAAGATGATGCTGATTCAGATGATGACGATTCAGATGATGATGAGAACCCACTTGCTGAATACTTGTATGCCCAAGGACTCAGACTGGGCGACGAGGAAATCGGCAACCTCTGGGACATGCTTCCGCTACGTGAAGACTACCTAGGGAAGCCATTCGTGACCCGCCTCACAAGGATGAATGTTAAACGGCATATCATGGTATGTTACTTAGTGTGGTAATTACATGATATGCATGCTTAGTTAGTGTAGTAGTTCATATGATATGCATGTTGTAGTACTGTGATGAGAGGCCTAGTTTAGAATTCATTTACTGAAGAATTTTATGACATGCATGTAGTGTAGTAATATGCGATGATATGCTTAGTGTACGCAGTAATCTAATGATATGCCTAATTACTGTAGTAATTTGATGCTTGGCGTATAGTGTAGTGATGTGATGATATATATGCTCAGTGTTGAATCCAATGATATATGTGTCTTGAAGTGTATGCTTTGTTGATAATTGCACGTGACAAGATCATATATCATGTCAACTGTTTTCAGAAATTACCTAAGAGGTTACTTGATAGCTGTGGCATCGACCCGGACGAAGAAGGCATGGCTGCTGGACTACGCCTTACCAGAACGGGCTCCATCACCAGCTGTGCCTATGCAGTGGACACGGACGGTCGCACTGTCTTGAGCAGGGCAGGGTGGAAAAAGTTCCTTCGTGCCAAGAATCTTCGGGTAGGACAGGCCATCCTACTCACTGTTGCGAACACCCGTCGCCATGACTTGAGGATGATGATCACCATCCACCTCATTTAGAACTGGGGTGGGCCATGTATCAATGTGAAATGAACTTGTTATGTTAGCTCTTGTTTGCGAGTACTTGTTGTGTATTACCGTACCTATATCTACTCATATCTAGGTACTATTGCTTGTGATGGATTGCAACTATTATTAAATGGTAACTAATGCTCTACTAGCTATTGCATCAGAAAAACCCTATTTATTTTTCTAAGCACCACCGTACGCATCAAGCATTGTACAAGGCTTATCATGCATCACCAAAATAGTATTAACAACTTGGAACACTAAACCAGAGTAGCAGCAAACTGTTAAGATAAACGGCAGATCAACCACCGCACAGCATAAGTTCAGACACACCATAGGACATAAGTTCAGACACACCGAACAACAAAGAAACATAGATATCATAAAAGGACACTGCGCTAGCAACTTGAAGGCAGACTTTGATCTCTCTTCATGCCGCGTAGTGGCAGTGGTAGTAGGGGTCAGCCTCCTGTGCTTCTGAAATTTCCACACCTGATTTGATGTTGTCTATTATCTTCCAAGCCTTGTAGGTGGCGTACGCATCCTTCGCTGCGTACTCGATGAGGTAGTCTAGCAGTGGGCTGATCCCCCACAGTTTATGGTCTTAGGTCCTGTTGATCTTCTTCTTCATGTTTTGGTAAAATGGGTGGATGACGCTGGCTGCAACATCAGCCAAGGAGTCGTACGGCTTCTTTCTGCAGCCATATGGAACTCTATAGTTTTTCTGAATGTCGATGTACTTTTCAGGGTTGATCTCCAAACCAGACATCTTCAGCATCTCTTTGTCATTATGAATGCTGAAACCGGCAAAGGTGAACAACTTCTTCTCCTGGAGGAAGCTCTTGAGGCGCTTGGGCCTTCAAGGGGAGAGACATATTGAAGATTAGTAGTAATTTTGAAGATTTAGGAGTTGTTTGGTTTGTGACTAAGTTTGCCAAAGATTGGCACACCTAAGGTTAGGCAAGTTTGACCAACTTAGGTGTGTGTTTGGTTCAAGCCACACCTTAGGCAAGCCACACTTGGGTCCCACATGGCATACACACAAAAAGTGTGGCAAGATTCCCTTAGGCTTTCCAACTTGTGGCCCTCATTTTGATGAACTAACCTTAGGCAAACTTGGCAAAAAATTGTGGCAAAGTGTGACACTGCTAGTGCCAGAACCAAACAATACGAGTGATGAATGCATGAAGTACATGATGTTATTTCTCTTTTTGGATCATACAGTTGAAAATAACACTACAGCAAACTACTTCACTACATCAACTTCAGAAACAACTTTTAATACATCTAGTCTAGTGCATCCACACCGGTAGACACAACACTAATGCATCAATATCAGAAACTACACTAGTATATCAGTAACTACACTAGTAGACACAACACTAATACATCTAGTCTAGTGCATCAACTTCAGAAAATAACACTAATGCATCCACACCGGTAGACACAACACTAATGCATCAAGTGCAGAAACTACACTAGTATATCAAGTTTGGTGATTAATCTGGTGCAAGATTTTAAGATACTAATCCAGTGCATCAGGGTAAAAATCTATGCCAGTGCATGTACTTGAGAAACCACACTAGTGCGTCCACTTCACAATCTACACTAGTACATGTAGTTGAGAAACTAGGGTATATGAGTAGGATGGCTCACCATTTTGTGGCCGCAGCGATGTGGTACACCAGGCAGAGTTCCTCCACGCATAACTGCAGAACTGCTGCGTACTGCGGAGGTTCGTCATCCCTGGTATACTCCACATCAACGCCGACGAATCTAGGATACATGCCGGCGGCTTTCATGAAGAGCCTCCTGAGCATTTCGTCGGCAGTGTCTGGATTGCTGGTGCAGACGACCTCCAGCGTCTCTTTGCCGTGGAGTTCCACCTTGTCAAGTTTGGTGGTGTAGTCGCGCTTCTCACCGGGGACCTGAACGTCGTCTTCCTTGATGCTCTGCTCTTCCTTGATGCTCTAGTCGGACGTCTCGCCACACCGACGCTTGGCAGACGGCTCCTCCGCCATTGCCCTTCTCCAGCGACGGCGGTTTTGAGACAGAGACGGTGGTTGCAGTTTGTGGAGTAGATGGACGTGGTTCGCATAATGAGGGAGGAATGGAGGAGAAGGTGCCTTTTTGAGTTCTGGGGGAGGCGGTTCGTCGCGTGAGGGAGGCGCTCGTCGTTATCGTGATCGTGGGCGTCGTGGGGCTCGTGTTGTTCGTGTTCCATTCTGTAACCACCCACGGGCCTGCATCGTGGCCCATATCACTGGGTTTGTAGTCGTATGCAGGCCGTGGTGTGTGAGAAAACTCATGTTAGGTAGGTGGGCTTTTCTCCTCCTTCACCCGGCGGCCGTGATGTAAACATGAGAAGCAAGTTTGCTAAGGTTGTAAACGGACCCAATATTTTTCTACATCTTTGTATCAACATGAAAAGCAATCATGACTAGTTTGCTAAGGTTGTCGGCATTTGTATGGATTTTCTAAGGTTTTTGCAACGATAAAATGCTTAAAACACTTCTGACATGTTGTGATGTTTTCGGTATTTAGTGGTCTACTCGCTGGGATTATTCCACCGTGTGATGTTTTGTACGTGGCAGGTTGTAGTATGAAATGCTAACTGTTCTATATGGTAGTGGTTGGTCTCTAATTGGACCGACATGTTGAACTAGTATCAATGGTAGAGGCGTTTCGTTGTGCGCCACATCCAACAGTTCACATAATTAATTATCCAAAGATTAAGGTATCAAACCCTTGGTCATACAAAGCAACATTTCGTTCCTAAAAATTAAGGTACTTCCACATTCAAACTAACTAATACTACAAATTCGAAGGAACTACTTAATACATGAACAGCACATAGGGAAGTAGCCCTGGTCCAACGGCTTGAGAAAGGACGAACAAAAGCTGAAAGAAGAAGGATCAGCCAGTAGCAGCACCATCAGCCTCCCAGCCTCACAACTGCAGCCAGCCTGGTGAACTCCAGGTTTTTTCCTGCAAAACACACCTGGGATGTTGGAGGCAAGAAAATAAATTTGCCAGGGGTCTTCTCATGGCAGCTAATCGCACGGAATGCTAGTACAAATGATGGAGAACAAAACATCCAACATGAGCAAATTCATAGGAGTTCTAGATCCATGGATACCATCAAGAAAAAAATGCTCAGTTCTAATTCAGACACAACACTTGGTGAAAACATGCATATTCATATCAGCAACATTGATATGGCATCGGAGTACTACCCAGTACTTCGTATTTGTCTGCCGTTAGATCGACATCAATGAACGGTTCTAAAAAAGCCCAACCACTCTAAAACATGAGTAAGCCAACGTCCCTACAAAAATTATTTCACTGCTTATGTCTATTTTTTTGCTGAATCATTAGGAAGCCCTAAATATTTGGATGCAAGATCACCGACATGGCACTACTGAAATATTTCAGTGTCTACATCTCTGTACTGAAAGTGCATTACTGAAATATTTCAGTGGCTACGTGTGTGTGTACTGAAACAGCACCACTGAAATATTTCAGTTGCTACATGCGTGTACTGAAACAGCACCACTGAAATATTTCAGTTGCTACATGCGTGTATTGAAACAGCACCACTGAAATATTTCATTTCGTACGTGCGTGTACTGAAAGTGAACCACTGAAATATTTCAGTGGGTACGTGCATGTACTGAAAGTGCACCACCGAAATATTTCAGAGGCTACGTGCTTGTACTGAAACAGCACCACCAAAATATTTCAGTGGCTCGCGTGTACTGAAACTGCTACACTGAAATATTTCTGGGGTTGCGTGCGTGTACTGAAACTGCAGTACTGAAATATTCAGTGTCTACCCGTGTGTACTGAAATTGCATTGCACTACTGAAATTTTTCAGTGTGTACCCGTGTGTACTGCAATTGCACTACTCAAATATTTCAGTGTGAACCTGTCAGTACTGAAATATTTCAATGCCTATAACTATCTACTAAACTTGCAGTATTGAAATATTTCAGTGTCAACCCAGAGTCTATCACTCTAAACTGTGTACTGAACTTTTCTGGAGGCACTGCTTGCAGCCAAAATATTGCAAGTTCAATTTACACAGATTGCATCACGTAATTTGAACACAACTCTTGAGGTGACAGACAAAATTTCCTATCATGGATACAACTCCAGCACATCAAAACGTAGCAAGTAAACATAGCAATGCTATATGCCTAGACTCATTACAGCCTCGTCGATCAAACTAAGCTGCCATCCAGAGGCTACGGATTCAAGTACACAGGTAGCAAGAACATATTGCAGAGAATCAAATTAAGCAAGTGGCAAGTAATGATGAATGAAATTCAGCAATCTTACCCTAAACATAGCTACGGCCGCCGTTCAGACGAGGAGAGCGGCGAGGGAAGCGTGGAGAATGGCGGGGAAGCGATGTCGCGACCACTGTCCTCCTCCTCTTGCGCTTCGGAGTCATCTCCGACTCGGTTGGAGGCTCCACAATCTGCAACGGCACCTCGTGCACCGTGGGTTCCTGATCCAGTGGATGCTCTACCCTGGATCTGAACGCCCACCACCTACGCCTGGTCCACGGGCTGGACGAATCGGCCTGCTCCATCGCCCAGAGGAGGATCTCGACCTTGTGCATCGGTTGTGCGGGTGGGGGGGAAAGCTTTGCCCTCTCCCTCCTCGTCATTTGCTTCAAAGTGGCCATTGCCGTCCAGTTCATCTGCAATATGTTGTGAAACCAAGAACGGATCTCCGTCAACCTGGCCATCTTGACCTGGTCGCCGCCGGCGATCTCCATGAAGTCGGTGTTCTCGCCGCCGGCGATCTCCACGAAGTCGGCGTTCTCGCCGCCGCCGATGTGCTCGATCTGCTGCTCCATCGAGGATCTTGCGTGGATGGAAGAGGGGTTGGATGTGGAAGATGAGAAGAGCAAAGTTGCGACCGCGAGAAGGAGGAGAAGGCTAGGAGATGGCCGCGGTTGCAATGGTGATGGAAGAGGGGAAGGAGCACGGCGGCGGCTTTGCATTGGACGAGAGGGGCGGCGGTTTTGCATTGGAGGAGAGGGCTGTGCCCGGCGCGAAGCTCGCTTGGGCCTAATTCGGGTGGGCCGTCCCATGCCAGCCTCACCCGCTGGGTCGCTGGATGGACCGTTGGGCCATCTCATTGTCTGCGCCATCGGCGAGGACGGGATGGAGAGGAGCACTGGAGAGGAGGCGCAGTGAAGATGGTGGTGAAGGCCCGGTCTCGTCAGCTTGACTTGCCCTAGCATGTTAGGGCAAGTTTTTTATCTTTTAAATATTTCTATTAAATCATGTTGTTGGTTCTACCGTGAACTTTATCTATCCGAACTATGTTATGATTTCTACCCGTCTATTTGATATGTTGTTGGTTATCTGTGTTTTGCTTGCTATTTCTATCTTCTTCCCTTGATATTTCTATCTTATTTGACGTCAAAACCAGCAAGTTTTGGGGTTAGCTCAGATTTCACGCGGCCCACGGGGGTGTGCTTGCGCGCTTGATGGAAAAAATTGGTGTCATTCAACTTAGCCGTTCGGGTAGCAGGGGATGTTCCGTCTGGGAAGATGGATTTTTTCGGCATGCTTGAAATGGACCCAAATTTTTTTTGAAACCCTTGTACCAACATGACAAGCATCCATGCCAACTGGAAATTGTTTTGCGACGTTCTGTGGTTTTGTAGGCTATAATGATTACACGTGTAGATGAAAGGCACGAAAAAACAGTTTCAACAAAGACAACATAAATGATTTTTTACAAGTTTTATAGATGGAAACTTCTTTAGATGCAATGCCATCTCACAAACAACTCAGAAACAACTGTATGATTGATCATAAAACACATGCATTGTTGTTCAAAGAATTGTCTCATGAATAAATTGTACCATAATTGCAAACATAGTGTGAAACAGAAAAAAATGTTTGTTTGCAACAAAATAATCCTGGTTTGAAGCTTAAACTGGTTGAAAAACATTTGAGCCTACTCCGTATGGTCTTCTGCACTGCCAAAATCCAGTGACCTCTTGCGTTGCGACGTTGGAGATTGCGTCGGGCTTGGCAACGACCCATGTGCTTCAATCTTTTTCTCTTTAACATCAATGTAACCATACAACTGAAGTTGTTCTTGTTCTTTCTCCGCCAACTCTCTAGCAAGACCCTCCATTTCTTGCATTCTCACTTCCTGTAGAAAACCATAGGAATTGTATTAGGAAGAACTTAAAAATGACGTAGCCATAAACTAGATGCATGTAACATGTAAAATTTGAACCTCTGGATCAAAGTCATGCTCGGGATGACGACCCGTAGTTCTATTGTACACAATGTACAGGTGACATGTCTTGCTGCCATTCAGATCAGAAAGCATTTTTTCTACATCATCTGGTCCTGCAATCAAGAACATTCCTTCTGGCAGCTTCCACGCAGACCCGGGTAAGAAGTAGTACAGTTCTGCTCCCAGTTTGCAACCAAAAGTATCTCTCATTTCACTCATAATGAGATCGTAGGTCACTTTGTTGGGTTCAAAAATTCTGACTTCTGCCGGGTGTTCATCAAAGTATGCTCTCGGGACATGTGACATCTCATCATCCCTACTAACAAAAAATTCCATGACCAGCACCTAGTATCTCACATCAGAGTTAATACATTAAATGAGTAAAGGGGCAAACATAATTTTTTATGTGCATAGCAAAATTGCGGTGTTGTTACCTGCTTTTGTGGAATGTATCCTTCATGTGGAGTGACTGGGGATTGTGCCATCTCAAACCTTCTCACCTTGTTATGTGCCTCTGAGACCATGGTCCCTACAACAACACATATACCCATAGTATGAAAACTGTATCCACAACCTCATCCAACTAATTCCTAACAATACCACCGAGAAAATATATTCATAACCAGTTCGTACGAACAACTACTACAAACTATCAATCAAAAAGCTCTTGCATGACATCATGTACTCCAATTACACCAGAACTACTCAACTATGGCAAAGGCTGTATTTTCTAATCTCTTCGGAAATGACTTCTTGGTCGAATCAATGGAAAAAATAATCAGCACTGCAATCGAAGATGGGAGGAGCCATGAAGGATACCTTTTTAATCCGGCGTCGGCGTGGTCGCTTGAGAAGCGATGGCGCGATCCCGGCGATGGCTATGTGAGGAGAAACAAGGTAGATGGGGGTGGTTAGGATAGGGTTGATATGCGGTAGAATGGGAAGGTATATATCCGTGATTGTAGGGTTAATTAGTTATTTTGAAGTAATGCGCTTCGATGCAATTTTTTTTTAACGAGCACGATCTTTTGGGGGCTTCCAAAACATGTGCACTGACCGCGGGTCCAACCACATATCACAGAAGCCCGAGCCAGAAACTTATTTTTCTCTAAAAAAGGAAGAGCAATAAATTCCTTCCAAAAATTTCCAAAAATAATTGTCAACCCATTTTCGTTGGTAATTACGTGATATGTTTGGCGCAATTAGTGGCTAACTGGTTTTTTTAAGAATAGTGGCTACTTGGTTTGATACATGCCAAACGTTACGTTCAGATTAGTTGCATTATTTCGTTCATTTTTTACCCAAAAAATCTATACAAAGTGTTAATTGGACAATGTGAAC
>NC_057814.1:176275356-176277475 GCF_018294505.1 Triticum aestivum
AAAAAAATTCAAAATTTTGCCCCACATGGAAACTATAGTTATTTCTCTGCATGAAAAATGTAGCCCCTAATAGGATTGTTGATTGATCTATTTTGCAGACAAAGGAGCCACAAAAAAGGTGCTGGAGGTGGGAGCAAGACTGCTAGAGCGAGTAGCAAGTGAAGTGTACACAGCGAAGCAGGGGTGGAGAATCAACGTGACAAGACTGGAAGGATAAAAAAGAAGACTCTACTTCCTGCTGAAGATGTGGCCTTTAGTTTGTTGCGATGTTTTAGTAGTTGTTACTGTTATTTTGCGGTGCTCATGAACTTTGTAAGCCTAGGATGATGGGTTAGGCAGACTGCAGGCCATGCTGGCTTTTGGTTATATAGGTTTATGCTGGCTTGAAGTGGAAATAGAGCATTATTAATGATATATGGATCAGCCAGTTCTTCAACTCTAAGGTTGCGTTAATTTGGTTCTAGATTCAAATACATAGCTTAACCCTGCAAGGTTAGCGATAAAATCCTAGAACAGTGCCCCGACATGACGCAACGTGTGTATTGTGTCCGAATTCGTGCACACATTGCCCGGGGGACCACATTGGCCATGCCCACATGCTCCGAAAAAGTGGGGTCATCTCATGCATGCCTCCACATGAACCATGTACAAGCCGGACCATTCGGGTTTGCCGGAGGGCAAGTTTGAAAGAGGTTTTCCTTGCCGGTCCCACCAAATGATCCCAAACTTTATGCACACCCTACCATGACCATGGCATGCATGTGGGAGCAGAATTCATACACCACGGCCTCATTTTGTTGAAATCCCATTTATAGCCATGTGTATTACATGTAAGTGAGCATGTGTAAAATTTATTAGGTGATTTGCAGGTCAAAACATTAACTTGTCATATATGCAAAAAAAATGTGTATTGAATGCAAGTTAGCATGTGTATAATTTAGTGTGTGATTTGAAGATCATAACACATGGCAATATGCCAAAAAAAGTGCCCACCTACCAGAGCAGGAGAATTCATACACCACGGCCTGCATACGACTAGGAACCCAGCCGTTCATGGGCCAGGATGCAGGCCCGTGGTGCAGAATATCTCTGCTGCTAGTAGGCCCCACGGGGCAGAGGGGCCGAGAGTTAGGCAATGTACTGCCTGCATATGATAGGAGCTTGGGAGGGGAGTCGCAGCCGGGTATATAAACCGATGCGGCGCTCTCTCGCTTGGCGAGGTGGGACTAAACTCCCACCACCCCACGGCTGTGCGCTGCGCTGTGCCTTGCGCGGCTCTGCCTTGGGCCCAATTCGGGCGGGCTGGCCCAGGGCAGCCTTACCCGCGCACTGATCTGTTTTATATTCTCTTTGTTTTTCACTTCTTAACTCCAAAATTTATTTTCTTGTTTATATTTCTAATATTTAAAATCAAATCTCTTTTTTCTATATTATTTCTAACAGTGTTTACTAAAATTAAAAAAATATGCCAAATTTTGTTGTGTTTTATTTCATTTGTTCGTTCTTGTTTTTATATTGATAATATTTACGAAATATAAACTAAAATGGTGTGTTTTATTTCAATTCTTCATTCTAATATTTCTTATCTTTATTATATTTGAAATGTTTGTAGTTTGTAAAATAAAATGTTCTGTTTTATTTCACTTCTTGATTCTACTATTTGCTCTCTTCTTTATATTTGAAATATTTTCAAAATGTAAGATAATATGTTATCTTTTATTTCACTTCTTCATTCTAATAGATCTTATCTTTTTTACATTTGAATTGTTTTTTAAAATCCTAGTAAATGCATCGAGTGTCGGAAATTGATGAGAATTGGCATGCATGATGTCCATGGTCATCCCGTTGTGTGAAAAAAATTGGGGCCATTTGGTTGAGTCCAGAAAAACAACGTCCTTCGGGCTCCCCCTACGGCAGACCCGAATGATGGTGATTGCACATGTGCTATGTGCTGGCCTGCATGAAATGACACCAAACTTTGGCACCATGTGAGGATGCCCAATGTAGGCCCCCATGCAACATCTGAGCCATTCCTGACACCGAACGAACATTGCGTCACGTCCGGGCAGCGTTTCGGGTTCTTTTCGCCGGCAAAATCCTAGTAAATGCATCGAGTGTC
>NC_057814.1:176278276-176286893 GCF_018294505.1 Triticum aestivum
GCATTGCGTGAAAAAAATTTGGGGCCATTTGGTTGAGTCCAGAAAAACAACGTCCTTCGGGCTCCCCCTACGGCAGACCCGAATGATGGTGATTGCACATGTGCTATGTGCTGGCCTGCATGAAATGACACCAAACTTTGGCACCATGTGAGGATGCCCAATGTAGGCCCCCATGCAACATGTGAGCCATTCCTGACACCGAACGAACCTTGCGTCACATCCGGGCAACGTTTCGGGTTCTTTTCGCCGGCAAAATCCTAGTAAATGCATCGAGTGTCGGAAATCGATGAGAATTGGCATGCATGATGTCCATGGTCATCCCATTGTGTGAAACTTTTTTGGGGCCATTTGGTTGAGTTGAAATAATTATTTGATATCAAAATTTTCTAATATGAAAAAGAAAAGAAAAAAAATACATGAAATGAGCCCCTCATCGCTCAAAGAGAGGAGCAGCTGCGATTTGTTACACAATTCCCGGATCGGAATCTACAAAAAAAACTCGAGCGTGGGAAGCCTATCCCTTTAATTTAGGAGCACGTACTGCCTCTCCTCAACTAAGGAAGGCAAAGATCACGGGCGTTCTATCCCTGGTGGTTACGACGACCTAGGAGATCCTCCTCCTCCTATTTAGTCTCGGCATCGTCTTTCATGTCGTCTACGACGGCTCCTACCGCCGAGTCGACGACAGCTGCGTCCCTAGCATCGGCCCAACCCCAGCAAGATCGTCGAGAACATCCAGGTCGTCAGCGCGTGCTGGCCGTCGTGGACGAACTGCGTCCACGTTACAACGCCGACAACTTCCATCTTCATCGAGCGATCCAGTATGTTGGCAACCGTACCGCATCCATGATGCTTTTCTTTGTGCGTCTGTTAGATTCGATAGGACTAAGATTAATTAGTGCATAATCTTCGCATTACATCTGTTGGAGTAGATGTTTTTTGTTTGTGCGTGTATTTGATTAGATAGACCTATGACACTAGATTTGTTTGTGTGTGTATTTGATTAGATAGCCCTACGATTGCAAATTAGTTTCTGCATGTTGTTTGTTGTCTTTCACTTGTAGGTTGGATTGATGAATAAACAACAATTTTTTATCAGTGTTAGTTATAGCAATGCCCTAAGACATGCATGTTGCAACTATGAGACGCCGACTAATATTGTATGTGATGCACGTTTGTTTGATGCATGTTCCAGTATGCATAATTTCGTTTTTTTCTTTTCAATTTACTGTTAATTAGGCACTGTCACTGATTCTTATATCTATTTGTACAGTACCATATGAAAATAAATGATTAGATAAATTATGTTGCTTTTTATTATGAAACTAATTGGTTAAATAAGTACTTGTTAAACTGTCATTTTATGTGCTGCACGTGTCTCTGCTGAATGTTTATGTATGAATAAATTATGTTGTATAGTTTTCTATCTACTGTGGGATAGTGTATTCCATTATTATATTTTATGCAACAATATGTTAGGAAAAAAGTTGATTACATAATTTATGGTACTATAACCAAGTATATTTTTTAACAGGATGGATGAACTCAACGGAGAAATTGTTTGTGCCGTAGAAAAATGGTGCAAACTTATTGCCGGTCTATCTTCCGGTCAACGGGCCGCACTTGCCGAAACACCACTCCGTAGCATGCTTCAGATACCTTCGCTGAAGATGCGTACACTGTTGATCCGGTACATGGTTGAGATATTTGATCCTAGCAAGGGCAGATTCATTGTACAAGACTTGGTTGGCGAAGTGTCTCTCGGTGCCGTGGATGTTGAGTGCATCTTGGCCTTGGAGAACCACGGACTGTCGGCAGAAGGTATTCTCGGTGAGGAAGGTGAGGATGTTAAAGATCGTGTGCCGCCTCAGTTCCTAAGCAAGACCACAGGTAACATAGTCATCAATGATCTGATTGTGGACATCACAAAAAATAAATCTGCCGACGACGATTTCCTTCGGAGAGTTGTCCTCGCGTTGCTTGGAACAGTTCTTGCTCCCATGTCGAGCAAGACTGTACCAAAGCAATATTACGCATTGGTGGACGATGTGAAGCGTATATCCAAGATTAATTGGAATGCATTCACCCTCCGGGTTCTGCTGGACTGCCTTCGCAACGTGAGGAAAGGCAAACACCTCCGCCAATGGCCGAGAGGGAACTTAGCTCTCCTCCAGGTACACCTTTCAGACTTGTACCATTGCAAAAAAAAATATGATTGCTAATTTACCTGCTGTATAGTACTAATTGTAATTTTTCATATTCATGCAGTACATGTACTGGGAGAAGGTTCAGCCTCTGAAAGGTGAATGCGCATTCAATCCTAGCTTGTCCATGGAACCTCTAATGAGGAATTGGACTGAAGCTGCAGCCTCAAGGAGAGACAAGTTTGATTATGACCAAGGCCGTGGCCGTGGTAACATCAAGGTAATTCATTACGTTGGGTACTTCTTAACTTTTATATAACATAATTAGTTGTATTCATATTTTTATTGATCACATATACTTGTATTTCACATGCAGATTGAAGACAACATAACCAAGGAGTATAGGGCGCAGGAGCGCAAAGTACCCGAACCAGAAAAGCCAAAAATGAAGCCCGCCGTTGGTGCGGCAAAGAAGTCCAAGTTAGCCTCAAACGCGGACGAGATGATGAACCTCATCATGAAGCGGTGTATGGATTACATACGCAGCGAAATGAAGGAAATACCAGAACAAGTAGCCGAGATGACACACCCTTAATTCTATGTTTACAACATTTTTGAAGTTGCAAAACCGTGCCGACATTAATTAATATTTTTTATGTAATGCAGAGATTGTTAGAGAAGTTGAACCAAAATGGTGTGATGTACAAGCCAGCGGCTGCTGCGGCTTCCGGCAACAACGATGCCGACCTAGAAGTGGATTCCTTTGAGAATGGTCCGCCAGAAAAAAAGAATTCGTGTACAAGGATGACTCTGACGGTCTAGAGCCGGTGATTGATTTGACACAGCCTGACGAGCCTGTTGTAAACCAGAACAACGATGATGAGGAAGTATGTTTTCATTTATTTGTCTTCATTTATCTCAATTATGCATCTTCATTTTCGTTAACTGAACCTATCACATTATTTTTTTTGTTAACTAGAAAACACCTGCCAAGTTAAATGTTGACAAGACAACGAAGCCTACTGATGAGTGCGGCGCAACACCGGAGAACCCTTGGATTGTAGGTAATTCTCCTCGAGCAGAATCATCCGACATTGACATTTCTGCAAGTTCTATCGACAGGATGGTGGGTAAGAGCAAGGGGAAAAAGTCTGCAGCAACCGCAAAAGAAGACGATTTTATATCTGGGAAGTGCCGACGGACTGTTCCCAAGAAATTTGAATCCCCCTTTAAACTTGACAAGCCCGGCAAGCGAAGCGCTCGTACTAAGCCATCTGGCAACACTACCGCAACTAGAGGTACCATTAGTAGCTATCTTAGTGCTTAATTTACTACCATTTCATGTACTCACCATTCGTGACGTTCGTAATTTATCATGCAGCTCTGTTTAGTGACAATGACATGGAAGGCTCTGTTAAGGACGATTTGACACCAGAACTCATCGATGCTGCTGTTGCGTTTGTGGAGGCAGCTGCTCGGTCTGAGAAGAATATGACAAAAAGAGTTTACTACAATGAACGTGGCACCTCTGTGACTGTGGAGAGAATACGACCGGTACTTGAGCATACATGGCTGGCGGATGACGTAAGATCTATTACCATGTCCTGCTATTTAAGTGCATAATCTAGGTGTCACCTATGAAAATAAAATGTTCTATTATTTTACGCAGGTTATCGATGCTTATCAGACACATTTGGCTCTGCGCGTTGGTCATGATCGGCACCTCTGTCCAGCCTGGAGGTCCAAATACCTTGTTGATCGTGCTAAGGCACGAGACAACCCTAAACCGTCGAAATACAACATGGATACTGCGCTGAGCAGAGCTGGAGCAGTACATAGGGTTCTGGACGAGTATACCGTCCGTGATAAGGTATGATATGTTCTTACTAGTTCATTAACACTCATTTCAACAAGCATAATTGCATCTGATTACAAATGTGTTCCACATTTCAGTCATTTATCCCGTTGAACGTCGGCAATACACACTGGATCACCATGGTGATGCACAACCGCATGAAAGAATTCCGAGTTTTTGATTCGCTCTATCCTCTCGAGTTCTCTCTCGACACTGTGAAAGCACTGGTACTCTCCCCGACATTGAGCATTCTTCATATGAAATGTCATATGGTTTCTCACTACTACTTTCTTTCAAATAGCGACTAGCAATAGCAATTGATATGGAAGAGGCAAACCGTATTACACCTGGCAAATATCCAGACGTCACTAAGTGGCCTATCATACCTCAGATCGACATGCCACCACAAGAGGACGGGTGAGTTATGGTTCATCATTTTCTACTTACCAAAGACATGTTCGTGTGCACGGTGACTAATGTTTGCATATATATTAGGAACTCTTGTGGCCTTTTTATGATTGAAGTTATGGAGCATTGGGACGGGGATCGATGGACCGCCGATTTTACCCAGGTAATTTGTCCTCTCTGCTCGTACACTTGTACAATTGTCGTATAATACCAACTTCTATTCATTAAACCTTGTTCTAAAAATTGCAGGGCGCGGTTAATGCAAGGAGAAGGCGTCTCATCGCCGAGTTGGTTCTCTCACCTACCAACACGCTCGAATGTGTGAAGAACAAAATCCGCGACATCGCAAAGAAAAGCAAGGCGTGAAGACATCATACATGATTCAAGATTCTAGTTTCAGTCGTTTGATTTAAGTCCGGAAGCATGTTTCCCGGCATGGACAACTTTGATTTTCTATCATTCATGTAATAAGCACGATACCATGGATTTTGTGTGGATTTTTGGTCGCTCACACATACTTGTGTATGTGTAATGCAGTCAGACTATACGTTTCGTACCAATAAATTTTTGCTTCCCTTCATTAGTTCTACCTTAATGTTTTTTGCTGTTGTGTTCATTCTTTTCTTCCATGGAAGAGTAATTCATTTCCTTTTTACTTTTGCATATTTTTTTATTTGATTTGGCATTATTCAACAATAAGAAAAAAAGTTGATAAATTCCTTTTTGTTTGCCTTTGAATCAACCTCGGCTGTCGTGCCATCCGGTGTGGGATCCCGCGCCCGAGACAACGACAGATCCGGTCCCAGCGCGGGCGACCCAGTCGACGAGCGCCAGTTGGCGCGGGGGGACGCGCCAGGTCCGGTCCCGCCCGACCGCTCGGTGGAGACAGCCCGCGTGTCGGATGCAGACGGGCCACCCGTGGATCCTGCGGTTGGTGGAGTAGGCAGATCCGCCTAGGATCCCGTGCGCATGATTGCCGCTGGATCTCTCGGGATCGGCGTCCACAGGTGGATCTTCCTCGTGTCTTGCGCCAGACTCCCTTGGCGTTATGTGTTGCTTCAAATCTCGTTGCACAGTTTTTTTGCTGCATTTTTGTTAGCCTTTTCCTTTTCTGCATCATGAAGATCAGGATCAGTAGCACCATCAATCACATGATCAACTACTATTTCGCCCCCTTGATCAGTATGATTTAGAGCTCCGGTGGAAGCAAAATAATTTCAGTGCTTAGCCAAGAACTATTTCGAAAGTGATATAATTTATTGGTTAATATAATATACTTAGACCTTACACAAATGAACTGGCCACAATGCAGATAGGACTTGATCATTCTGTTCAACAATAAACCACAAAACATACTTAAAATTCATCACAAATCTCCTTCAGCTTCTTGATCTTCTCAACGTACCCATGTTTCTGTTTGAGAAAATCTGCAATAATATACTCAAGTTTTTTCTTCTCTTGCTTCAGCTGGTCCCTCTCTCTCATCACTTGGTCTCTCTCTAGCACCACCCGGTCCCAGTCTTTCTCAGCCTTTACCCTCAGGACCTGATGTAGATTGGCACAACCATGATCTGCCATCTTATTCTTCTCCAGCTCCTCTTTGAGATCGCTAAGTGACAATCTTGCATTGCCCAACTGCGTGAGAGCATCCTCCTTATCAGCCACCAGTTTAGCAAAGTCCATTTTGAAAAATCTCAGCTCTTCCTCCGTCCTCCTCTTTTCTCCAATTAACATGCATTTTTCTTCAGCATTCTTAATATTCTGTCTCAGCTTCTCGTCATACATGCTCCACAGTTCTCTCAAGCAGAACTTCGTAGCCACTGACCACTCCGGGTCTACCCATTCCACATAGTTACATTTCACTTCTTCCTACAGTATGAAAAATATGGTCTCAATCATATATGCACAAATGCAATACAATTACATGCAATGCACTAAAAATATGGTCTCGATCATATAAACACAAAATGTAGCATGCAATGATATACATATATATATATGGATCAATTAACTACAAGTATATGCTATTATGTGCTAAAACAAATATTAGACCGTAAAAAAACAACATAAATACGGACTTTGTAAATGCACAAATTAATTGAAATGTATGCAATTTTGGGCAGAACAATGGATTACCGCGAAGTAAATCGAGCACGAGGTAAGTTAAACATATATTTACAGTACGGAACAACATACCTTCTGACCACAGACAAGAAAACGTCTGCCAGTGTCCAGGGAATCAAAAGCAACTAGCCTGACGCAAGGTTCTCGATGCAGACAACGAGAAGACAGATCGTGAGCAATGCCACTCCATTCATAGCAAGGGATAGTCGTAGGAAGCTAAACGAAACAACAGAGATAATGCACAAATCAACGCCCTGCGTTAAATACCGGAAATGAAGAACTCTAACCCTAAGCCTAGCACTATTTGGAGATTATATAGTAGGAGCGTACCTGCAGGCTAGTCACGGATTCGCCATCCGAAGAAGAGCTCGACTCGTCGCTCCACGAAACCATGGCGTAACGTGACCGGCGGCACGACGTGGATCGGTGGCAGCAGCGGCGGCGGCGGTTGCAGTGGATAGATAGAACGCGCGTGGAGATCGCGAGGGAAGAACCGCCCCGACCAGGTGGCGAGCGCGGCCCATTTAAACGGGATGTAATCAAAATAAAAATTGTTAAATGGGCTCGGCAATGGGAGCGGTCGTGTGTCGCGCCGTCTTACGGCATCCGTCACCCCCCCCCCCTCCACGTCATCGCGACAAGCGGCCCGAGTTACACTACAAGCCATAAAATGGTGGGTTTTTCTTTTCTTTATGAGGGGAAAATGGTGGGTTTTTGGTATGAAGTCTATACTATAGACCAAAGTGAGCTGGTATCTTCTATATCTAAATGGTGGTGAACCAAAGGAGTGAAAAAAATTTAATTATTATCACACATAATTACATCTTCTATATCTAAACAACTAGCCACCACTAACCTATTTCTCTTAACATGCAAGTTTGCCACCTCGTCATTCAACATGTATGGAGAAAGGTCCACCACAACATGCAAACAAAATATTCCCGCAACAACATATACATGTTACACGTAACCATTTCTCTATGAATATATTGCAAAGGGAGCATTCCCGCAACAACATGCCGGGTATCGTCTAGTTTTCTAATATAATATAACTACAGTGGACAACACAAAAGATGCCATCATTACAATGGCTAAAATGCTATCCATTTTCCATGATTAAAGTCCCTAGTGACCGCCTCCTGTTTAGTCCATATATGCTACAAGCACTATCTCAAGGTACTGGCCTCTTGCAATAGTATATATCATGTATCATATATGCAGTAATACATTGTAAACACCTCACTATTAGATCACTGGATTCATCCTAACATAACTTTAGCACCTGTTCTACTCTTCTTCGCCCAAAACGCTTCTGCACACGATAACAGGAAAAGTTAATGAATGACAAGTTAAAAACAATTATAACCTACAATGCATACAAAAACTTACTTCTTATTTAGTTTGCATTTCTTGCTGCGTTTAGTGTGCCCTAGCAATTTGCATGCGCCGCACCTGATTCTGATCTCGTCGTACGAAAGTGGCCTACCATTTTTCGACATAGGGCGGTTCTCATCTACCTTAGTTGCACCTTTCGTTGATACTTTAATAGGATCATGAACTTCAACTATGTTGCCTTCACCATCATCTACATATTCAATTGCACAAGTACTAAGATCAGCCGTTTTCTTACTCAAATTTTTCTTTAGCTGATCATACTCATGGCTCTTAGCTATCACGGCCTTCAAACTCTCCTGTAACTGATCCCACAAAGTTGGGTGTTTGCATGCTGCATGCATAGCTTCTGAAGCCAACACACTGACCTGGCTATATTTCATTCTTTCAGCTGCTCCAGTCCATCCAAATCCCAACAGATCGCTTGTGCGCCTGGCGGGCAGTCCCAACCTTGCATCTTTCGTGAACCGCACAAGAACTAAACACTTTGGTATTTCAGATATATTCAAGTACTTCAGTACATGGAATATGTGCTTGCAAGGTAGACCCTTTCGAATCATTCTTCTGCAGCTGCACCTTATAGTTTCTGCGGAATTTACTGGAGTGTACTCCACCCAAAAACGGCTCTTCCGGTTATTCTTCCAGGCCACGATGTACTGCTGTGATCCATCTCCGAGCTTTATTTCTACAATCT
>NC_057814.1:176286903-176288181 GCF_018294505.1 Triticum aestivum
AGTGGCAGCGTGTCTCGGGTCTGAGCCTACGGCTGTGTCCTTCCTCGGTTAGCAACCTGCTGTCACGTTTTCCTTGTCTGGAACAAACAAACCGCCTATAACGCATATGACGTGACTCGGTTTTGCTATACCTGACCCTATTCTTTCTAATGCTGAAACCATTATCTCTAGCATAGCTGTTGTAGAAATCATACGCAGCCTCGTGAGACGTAAAAGTCATTTGTATTATCTGCATGAACATATCCCTCTTATCATCTGCACTAGCAGTATCTTGGACATTCTTTTTACCCTCAACTTCTGTCACCTACACAATCATAACATAGCCATGAAAACAGTTTTCTATGGTATAACATTACTTCCATACAACATTGATTACATACATACCTCACTCATGATGACCGACGATTGCGACTCCCCAGAATCAGATGCAGCTAATGATTCGACATCAAGGCCTGTCTCCGCGTCGGATTCACCGTAATAGTCGTACGCATTATGACATTCGGAAATGAGCTGAAAAATATAACACAGATACATAAGTACTTATCATATAATATTCCAGGATTAATTCAATTTGCATGCATGCCAGCAAAAAATTCCACTTCCATACCTGACTAATGTAATCTTCATTCGAGATCTCCGAGTTGTTTTCCTCACCATCATCATGCTCATTGTTTTCTTGACCATCATCATGTTCATCCATCTATAAATTTTCAAAATATAATATTGTCGGATGCCACCAAAAAATTACAACATGATAATGCCACTCACATTATGATCTTCCAATACGTTCCCATTCCCTGAACTATCTCCACGATCTGAATTTTCATCATCTGACCAATCTTCTATCCAGTCTTTCATCAGTTCTCCAAACTCCATGTCATACATCATATCAGTTAACTCATCGTCCGCCATTTCCTACAACAATTAATATGTATCGTCACATGTGCAAACATTATCAATGCTGACATATACAACACCTAGCGCACGATCACGGATGTTAAATAAACTACACCAACCGGAGAGCGCCCCAACCGAAGGCGTTCAGATCGTGCACACAACCGACGCCAACGACCTCTGATCGCCCATGGATCCTCCCCCCTCTCCACACCGAGCGGCGTTAAGGTACGTCCCACGAATCCAGTACGTGATCACTTTGGATCGCGAGAAGCAGCGCTACCCGTGATAACATGCGCCGCTAGATTCCTAGCCCACGGCACCAGTCGTGATTACTTTGGATCGCCGGATACCTAGGTAAGCCGCCGCATCAAATAACGGAGT
>NC_057814.1:176288191-176290108 GCF_018294505.1 Triticum aestivum
CTTTAGCTGATCATACTCATGGCTCTTAGCTATCACGGCCTTCAAACTCTCCTGTAACTGATCCCACAAAGTTGGGTGTTTGCATGCTGCATGCATAGCTTCTGAAGCCAACACACTGACCTGGCTATATTTCATTCTTTCAGCTGCTCCAGTCCATCCAAATCCCAACAGATCGCTTGTGCGCCTGGCGGGCAGTCCCAACCTTGCATCTTTCGTGAACCGCACAAGAACTAAACACTTTGGTATTTCAGATATATTCAAGTACTTCAGTACATGGAATATGTGCTTGCAAGGTAGACCCTTTCGAATCATTCTTCTGCAGCTGCACCTTATAGTTTCTGCGGAATTTACTGGAGTGTACTCCACCCAAAAACGGCTCTTCCGGTTATTCTTCCAGGCCACGATGTACTGCTGTGATCCATCTCCGAGCTTTATTTCTACAATCTTCATGCCACCAATTTTCCTAAGATCAGCTTGCAACATATAGAAGTTTGCTGGAGTGAAGACGTGAGAAGCAGCTATCTCAAGTTCCCTCGAGCTAGTAACTGGCACCGGTAAACTCTGTGAGGCCGTGCAATCATCTCGTGCCTCATTCTCACGGATACGTACAACGGCGTTCTCATAGTGCAAAATCATATCCACCAGGGTCATTTCACCGTCTAGGTGGAGGTGAAGGCATGAGTTTAGACTTTCACTCCTCTGGTTGCTTTTCATGCCAAGCCAAAAACCCTCTGTCAGATAAGCCGCGGCCCACAGTCTCCTCTTATTATACATCCGTCTCAACCATGTTACTGTTTTTTCCGACTGCCATCTTTTGGAAAACGCGTGTCATCTCTCCTCAAACGTGGCCGTGGACGTGCTGTAGTACAGAAAAGTTCGGAACTCCTTCAAGGACTTGTGACTGAGGTGAATCTTCATATTTTTTCTATATGCCACGTACATATACGGTGCCACACGTCTCGGAAGACTTGGCGAATTGCCTTGATCATCGCAGCGTCGGCATCCGTGATAACACTCATAGGCATCTTTTGACACATGGACCTCAAAAAAGTCTCCAGCAGCCACACATATGTCTCTTCGGTCTCGTCCGAAACTATGGCACAAGCAAAAATAGTGGTCTTCCGGTGATTGTTAAGACCAACAAAGGGTATGAATGGCATACCATACCGATTCATCTTGTACGTGCTGTCAAATACAAGCACGTCGCCGAAGTCCTCATAGTCATGACGAGACTAGGAGTCACACCAGAACATCCTATTCATATGTCCTTCCTTGTCTAGCTTGTACTCAAAAAGAAGCTAGGATCCCTCTGTTTCCTACTGCCCATGATGCCTATGACTGTGGCAGCATCACCTTTTGAAAGCAGCTTCCTCTTCTCCCTGGCGTAAAGGTTGTATATTTCACGCCTGGTAAAACCAACACCGCCGTACCATACATGTTTGCTGATGAAGCAATCCATCATGTCGTGAATTCTAATCCCTGCAGCTCCCATGGACATTATCTCATGCTTCTGGTACTCTTTGATTTTTCTGTGGGACCAAAGAAAAGGTACCTCGTCCGGTCCTGCCAAGATATGGCTATGCTTGTCCTCAAAACTATCAACATACCAAACCCCACGCTTTTGGTCAAGCTTCACGGTCAGGTGCGCTTCGCAGTGGCAGCGTGTCTCGGGTCTGAGCCTACGGCTGTGTCCTTCCTCGGTTAGCAACCTGCTGTCACGTTTTCCTTGTCTGGAACAAACAAACCGCCTATAACGCATATGACGTGACTCGGTTTTGCTATACCTGACCCTATTCTTTCTAATGCTGAAACCATTATCTCTAGCATAGCTGTTGTAGAAATCATACGCAGCCTCGTGAGACGTAAAAGTCATTTGTATTATCTGCATGAACATATCCCTCTTATCATCTGCACTAG
>NC_057814.1:176290118-176291614 GCF_018294505.1 Triticum aestivum
CGCCGTCTTACGGCATCCGTCACCCCCCCCCCCTCCACGTCATCGCGACAAGCGGCCCGAGTTACACTACAAGCCATAAAATGGTGGGTTTTTCTTTTCTTTATGAGGGGAAAATGGTGGGTTTTTGGTATGAAGTCTATACTATAGACCAAAGTGAGCTGGTATCTTCTATATCTAAATGGTGGTGAACCAAAGGAGTGAAAAAAATTTAATTATTATCACACATAATTACATCTTCTATATCTAAACAACTAGCCACCACTAACCTATTTCTCTTAACATGCAAGTTTGCCACCTCGTCATTCAACATGTATGGAGAAAGGTCCACCACAACATGCAAACAAAATATTCCCGCAACAACATATACATGTTACACGTAACCATTTCTCTATGAATATATTGCAAAGGGAGCATTCCCGCAACAACATGCCGGGTATCGTCTAGTTTTCTAATATAATATAACTACAGTGGACAACACAAAAGATGCCATCATTACAATGGCTAAAATGCTATCCATTTTCCATGATTAAAGTCCCTAGTGACCGCCTCCTGTTTAGTCCATATATGCTACAAGCACTATCTCAAGGTACTGGCCTCTTGCAATAGTATATATCATGTATCATATATGCAGTAATACATTGTAAACACCTCACTATTAGATCACTGGATTCATCCTAACATAACTTTAGCACCTGTTCTACTCTTCTTCGCCCAAAACGCTTCTGCACACGATAACAGGAAAAGTTAATGAATGACAAGTTAAAAACAATTATAACCTACAATGCATACAAAAACTTACTTCTTATTTAGTTTGCATTTCTTGCTGCGTTTAGTGTGCCCTAGCAATTTGCATGCGCCGCACCTGATTCTGATCTCGTCGTACGAAAGTGGCCTACCATTTTTCGACATAGGGCGGTTCTCATCTACCTTAGTTGCACCTTTCGTTGATACTTTAATAGGATCATGAACTTCAACTATGTTGCCTTCACCATCATCTACATATTCAATTGCACAAGTACTAAGATCAGCCGTTTTCTTACTCAAATTTTTCTTTAGCTGATCATACTCATGGCTCTTAGCTATCACGGCCTTCAAACTCTCCTGTAACTGATCCCACAAAGTTGGGTGTTTGCATGCTGCATGCATAGCTTCTGAAGCCAACACACTGACCTGGCTATATTTCATTCTTTCAGCTGCTCCAGTCCATCCAAATCCCAACAGATCGCTTGTGCGCCTGGCGGGCAGTCCCAACCTTGCATCTTTCGTGAACCGCACAAGAACTAAACACTTTGGTATTTCAGATATATTCAAGTACTTCAGTACATGGAATATGTGCTTGCAAGGTAGACCCTTTCGAATCATTCTTCTGCAGCTGCACCTTATAGTTTCTGCGGAATTTACTGGAGTGTACTCCACCCAAAAACGGCTCTTCCGGTTATTCTTCCAGGCCACGATGTACTGCTGTGATCCATCTCCGAGCTTTATTTCTACAATCT
>NC_057814.1:176291624-176297068 GCF_018294505.1 Triticum aestivum
AGTGGCAGCGTGTCTCGGGTCTGAGCCTACGGCTGTGTCCTTCCTCGGTTAGCAACCTGCTGTCACGTTTTCCTTGTCTGGAACAAACAAACCGCCTATAACGCATATGACGTGACTCGGTTTTGCTATACCTGACCCTATTCTTTCTAATGCTGAAACCATTATCTCTAGCATAGCTGTTGTAGAAATCATACGCAGCCTCGTGAGACGTAAAAGTCATTTGTATTATCTGCATGAACATATCCCTCTTATCATCTGCACTAGCAGTATCTTGGACATTCTTTTTACCCTCAACTTCTGTCACCTACACAATCATAACATAGCCATGAAAACAGTTTTCTATGGTATAACATTACTTCCATACAACATTGATTACATACATACCTCACTCATGATGACCGACGATTGCGACTCCCCAGAATCAGATGCAGCTAATGATTCGACATCAAGGCCTGTCTCCGCGTCGGATTCACCGTAATAGTCGTACGCATTATGACATTCGGAAATGAGCTGAAAAATATAACACAGATACATAAGTACTTATCATATAATATTCCAGGATTAATTCAATTTGCATGCATGCCAGCAAAAAATTCCACTTCCATACCTGACTAATGTAATCTTCATTCGAGATCTCCGAGTTGTTTTCCTCACCATCATCATGCTCATTGTTTTCTTGACCATCATCATGTTCATCCATCTATAAATTTTCAAAATATAATATTGTCGGATGCCACCAAAAAATTACAACATGATAATGCCACTCACATTATGATCTTCCAATACGTTCCCATTCCCTGAACTATCTCCACGATCTGAATTTTCATCATCTGACCAATCTTCTATCCAGTCTTTCATCAGTTCTCCAAACTCCATGTCATACATCATATCAGTTAACTCATCGTCCGCCATTTCCTACAACAATTAATATGTATCGTCACATGTGCAAACATTATCAATGCTGACATATACAACACCTAGCGCACGATCACGGATGTTAAATAAACTACACCAACCGGAGAGCGCCCCAACCGAAGGCGTTCAGATCGTGCACACAACCGACGCCAACGACCTCTGATCGCCCATGGATCCTCCCCCCTCTCCACACCGAGCGGCGTTAAGGTACGTCCCACGAATCCAGTACGTGATCACTTTGGATCGCGAGAAGCAGCGCTACCCGTGATAACATGCGCCGCTAGATTCCTAGCCCACGGCACCAGTCGTGATTACTTTGGATCGCCGGATACCTAGGTAAGCCGCCGCATCAAATAACGGAGTTGTCGTGCACACAACCGACGGCAACCGTCGCTAGGTTAACCCTAGAAAGAAGAAACCCACTTTAGCCCGCGTGATCACTGTGTATATCACGACGAACAGCACTACCAGAACAAGATCTGCGATGGTCTGGACCACCAGAAAGCTAGGTTGCCCGCCCCGCTAGGTTAACCACTACGACGAAAACAACGGCAGTTCGTTTGATGCTGCCGCGAGCGAGACAAACGTGGGGAAACGGGATGCGGTACCTGCGAGCGCTGGAGGTTGACGACGGTGCCGCGCGCGCTCTCGGACGAGATCGCCGGCGATAAGATCGCTGCCGCCGATATTCCTAGAGAACCTCACCAGAATGATGGAGGAGCTGCGTGAATGATGGATCTGCGTGATTGATTGAGCTGCGTGATTGATGGATCGGCCGTCGGCACGTCTTACCTGGTCGTGGGGTCGTGTCATCCTTTTTTTTCGGGATGTCACCGTATACATACGTATGGGTCATACGGGTTATACAGGGCTTGGATATGGGCTACGGGGCTTGGATATGAGCAGCGGCGGGCCGGAGAAAAAATAGATGGCGGGGGTCAAGAATACCCCTGGAAAATTGAGTTAGGGGGTACACCGGAGCAAGCCTCGATGTACCTATTGTCTGCAAAACCAGAGATTCTAATGGCCGGCACAAGGCGGAATCTGTTCACGGCCGCCTACCACAAACTCAAGGAAATTCTCAAGTGCGGCCTACAACCACCGGTGGAGCAACGAGTGCGGGGGCAACCCATGGCCATGGGACTGGGAAGGTTCTTGTACCGCTGCATGAATTCAAAAGAAGAAAAAGAGCAACAGATGCTGGAGGAAAAATCAGTTGCAGAGAGAATATTCACCAAGATGGAGACGTCACCAGCTGAAGAAGGTCTCGTACATGACGCCTGGATTCTTGCTAAAGGGCTCTTGGGGTTAGAGGATGAGAAGAAAATGTGGGAGGTGATCGAAGCCGTGTGGGTGGAGATGCTCTGCTACTCTGCCAGCAGATGCCGGGGGCGCCTACACGCTAAGAGCTTGGGCACTGGCGGGGAGCTGCTCACCTTCGTTTGGCTCCTGTGGTCGCACATGGGGATGGAAACCTTGGCGGAGAGGATGCAGATGCCGGAGGTGGAGATTCCAGGCGCAGGAGGAAATGCTGGCCCTGCCTTCAGACAAGACGGTAGCGGTGTTTGATGCAGTTGCTTATGTATGAAGCGAGGCCACCCTGTTTGTTGCTGCCTATTATTTGATCGTCTATAAAGTTGAGTATCAGGTTTGCGTGTATGCTGTTGTCCGCCTATCCACTTCTCCTGTAGTACGGTTCTACAACTGAATAAGACCTGCCATATATTTTGCTTCCTGTAACATTATATGCAATGTATGCAAAATTTCATGTTTTGATCGCCAATGTTTGCGACATCTTTTAAGGTATAACTGGCCAGGTCGCAAAGCAGACATCAAACACGCTCGCAATCACCATTGGATCTTCACACATTCGATTTTTGATGATGCTCCATAATCCCAGATGGCCCGTGTCGTTCCGTGCTTGCAGGTTTGTTCACTACAATTGCTTTTTTAGATGTTTCGGCGTGAAGATCGTTTTCAGTCACCTCGAAGGTTTCAAATATAAAACAAAAACATCTCATTTACCATCTTTCATAGACTAGCAGCAGTAGGATTAGGATATCGCCCCCCTCTGAAAATAGAAATAGCAGGATAAATGTCCAAATGTTACTCTCTGGTAACATGTTGATAGCTTATCCAGATGCTCACGGCTTTTCAATTTCCAAATCCCCGCAGCACTGCCGCGATACTCAACTTTCTGTACATTTTACAGCGGATCGTGAATGCACAAGAAAAATATGATGTATGGCAACTGCTGAACTTTCTGTACATTTTACAGCGGAGATCTGTGATTTCTATGGCGTCGCTTCACCTGCTATCTCCCGAGCTCGCGAAGCTCCCGCGCCAGCTCCTCCACCTCCCGCCACGAGCTGCCGCCTTCGCGCACCGCCGCCGCGGCCTCCTCGGCCAGCTCCCTGGCCCGCGCGGCCACGTCGCCCCACTCCCGCCCCTTCCCCACGACGGTCGACTCGAGCACGTTCACCAGCTCGTCGGCGCTCGGCGGCGTGGCGACGCCGCCCCAGCAGAACGGCACGGCGGCGCGCAGCTCCTCCACGAGCAGCCGCGCGTTCACGAACTGGTCGGACGTCATCGGCCACGCCAGGATGGTCACCCCGGCCGCCGCGGACTCCAGCACCGAGTTCCACCCGCAGTGCGTCACGAACCAGCCCACCGCCCGGTGCCGCAGCGCGGCCACCTGCGGCGCCCACCCGCGGATCACCGTGCCCCTGCCGCCCGCCGCCGCGCGCTCCTCGAACCCGTCCGGGAGCGTCGCAGGGCCGACCGCCCACACGAACGCCGCGCCTGTCTTCTCCAGGGCGGCGGCCAGCGCCGCCGCGTGAGCTGGCTGCAGCACCGCCATGCTCCCGAAGCTGATGTACACGACGGATCTGTCCTCGAACTTGTCGAGCCAGGCGCACAGGTCGGCCGCGGCCACCGCCGTCTCCCCGCCGCGGTTGCCCGCGGCGTCGGCCTCCGGCGCCAGCGGCCCCACCGCGCGCACGCGCCGGAAGCCCAGGTCCGCCGGAGGCGCCTCCAGGTACCGCCCCTCGAGCCGCCGGAACGTGTTCGACACGAACGCCGAGCAATCCAGGTTCCAGAGGAAGTTCCTCCTGACCCCCTCCGTAACCTCGTCGCCCTCCTTGTACGTCCGGTAGAGCAGGCTGAGCTGCCGCCACGGGTACACCGGGGCGCCCGGGAGATCCGGGAAGGCGATCGGGCACTCGTCGTCGCTCTCGTCCTCGCGGCTGGGCAGCCGGCGCAGGAGCGAGTGGAGCACGGCGGTGGCGTAAGCAGCAGAGGACGAGAACGCGACGCGAGGGAGGCCGAGCTCGGCGGCGAGCGGCTGCGTCCACCCGCAGAAGAAGTCGGAGAGTATGGCGACGACGCGGTCCGGGGTGCCCGCGCGGGCGCGCACCCAGGAGCCGAGCGGGCCACGGAGCCCCGCGAAGGCGACGATGAGCGCGCCGAAGAGCACGGGCGGGCACCCCTTGGCGCTCTCGACGCCGGCGGGGAAGGCCGGGTGGGAGGGGAACGGGAGAGTGAGCGCGCGGACGGCGCCGCCCGGATGCGCGGCGAGGAGGGGCGCGAGGAGCGGCGCGGTGCCGGGCGTGGCGACGACGGTGAGGCGGAGCCCGCGGGCCGCGAGGAGGCCGACGAGGTCGAGGAGCGGGATCGTGTGGCCCTGCGCCGGGTACGGGACGACCAGGACGTGGGGCGCCGGAGCGGTGGAGCTATCGCCGGTGGCGCCGGTGGCCATTGCTATGGTGGCAGTGGTGGTGTCGCGGTGAATTGTGACCTGGGGTGGGGTGGGGTGCGACGTCTGCGGTGTTTGGTCGCCCGTCTCCCTCTCTATCAAAAAAAAGAAGTCTAGGTCCAAGCTCAGCCGAAATATTGTACTTAATCCTTTTTTTTCACGTTTGATCGAGATATCGATAGATTCGTTCTTGACTTTGTACTCCAACGGCTCCATGGAGACATGGTTGGCCCCCTCCGGGTGGGCTCTTGCCCAGGTTGGCTCTCATGTCTTAAAACTTCTCAAAAAAAGAAAATGCTTGCTTTTTTGTCCCCGACAAACTATATTTCTGTAAATTCCAAAAAAAAAATGCAAAAACAACGACTGACATTGGGCACTTGATTAATTGGTTAGCATAATAAATTAATAAATAATATGCCAAAGTGATGCAATAATGATATAAATTTAGCATGACTATAGAAAAAAGTATAGACACATTTTAGACATATCATCAAGCGACATATGACACCGAAGGTGCTGCAGGCGACCTGCTGCAAGGGGTGTCAAAGATGTTGTAGGGGGCTGTTGCATGGTGCAGCCGATGTTAAAGCGATGGACACCACCATCTCTCGCTATTGCATGCTGGCCGTGGGTCGCGACGAGAGGCTGCCGAATGTTGCAAGACAAGTGTGTTGTTGAGGTGGTGGCCATGATGATGCTCTGACGGTGGACGTGGAACGACGAATGTTGTTGCGATGAGGTGACTGCTTCCTGCAAGTGGAGAACGAGAGACCGA